>NC_056735.1:1084023345-1084028345 GCF_019279795.1 Protopterus annectens
ATTCAGCTATGTAGTATTTTCTCTATATTAGGTTTTTGGTCCTTTGGCAATTTTCTGTGTATCAGTGAATCTGTTGTTAGTGAGATGTAATGAATCAATGCTTTACATACAATAATACTATACAGCTCTACATGTAAATTCTAGTAGCTGCATTAAGCCATTCTGATGACTTTACAAATCTGACTAGAATTTGCACCAACTAAACCAGACAATGAATCGTTATTTATTTATATCATAGAAGCTGCTTTTAACACTCAACTTTAATGAGATATATGACTCATAAAAAAAGGGTGGCTTGAATAAACATATCGAAAATACACCTAAGAACGATTATGTTAAGAATCATTATAATGATTACTTCATTTTAAATTAAAGAACATAGTCCCAAAGTTCACAGTTGTTTTAAGGTAATTCACTATCGGTTGGCGTGTTGCATTATTTACTAAATTTAAAATGTATAAACTTTATGTAATTAGCATGCAGAATGAACAGTACTTTGTAAACAGTCCCATAGACTCCTGCATATGTAGTAAACTATTTCTTCAGCCATACTTAGTTGAGAACATTTATTAAGAACATTTCTAAGAAATACTGCAGATTATAAGAAAAATGAATGAAAATGTGTAAGGCAGTCTTCTTAATAGATGCACATGTAAAAACAACTTTATTGATGTCTGCAGAACATAACATATGATAAAGGACATTTACTTGTATATTTCCAATGGTGATGGACAGGTTGACAGATGAGATTAGACAGGAGGCCCTGTGGACTATGATGTTTGCAGATGACATTGTGATATGTAGTGAGAGTAGGGACAGGTTGAGGAGACCCTGGAGAGGTGGAGATATGCTTTAGAGTGGAGCGGAATGAAGGTCATCAGGGCTAAAACAGAATATATGTGTGTAAATGAGAGGGGGGTAGAGGAATGGTGAGGATGCAGGGAGTAGAGTTGGTAAAGGTGGATGAGTTTAAGTACTTGGGATCAACAGTTCAGAGTAATGGTGAGTGTGGAAGAGAGGTGAAGCAGAGAGTACAGGCAGGGTGGAATGGGTGGAGAAGAGTGTCAGGAGCGATTTGTGACAGACGGGTACCAATAAGAGTGAAAGGGAAGGTCTACAAGAGGGTAGTGAGACCAGCTATGTTATATGGGTTGGAGACAGTAGCACTGACGAAAAGGCAGGAGTCAGAGCTGGATGTGGCAGAGTTAAAGATGTTAAGATTTGAACTGGGTGTGACTAGGATGGACAGGATTAGGAATCAGTATATTAGAGGGTCAGCTCAGGTTGGACAGTTTGGAGACAAAGCAAGAGAGGCGAGATTGCGTTGGTTTGGACATGTGCTGAGGAAGGATGCTGGGTATATTGGTAAAAGGATGCTAAGGATGGAGATGCCAGGTAACAGGAAAAGAGGAAGGCCTAAGATAAGGTTTATGGATGTGGTGAGAGAGGACATGCAGGCGATTGGTGTGAAAGAGCATGATGCAGAGGACAGGAAGAAATGGAAACAGATGATCCACTGTGGCGACCGCCAATGGGAAAAGCTGAAAGAAGATGATGATGATGATGATTTGAATGTATGTATGTATGTATGTGTCTTAAATACGGAGTGGTTGCCTCAGTATGAGCTTATAAGTACTTAGCTGAAATATAAAGCTAAATTCCTGCTGATTACCTAGTATGTTGTCCTGATTCTTGATACCTTGCCTAAAACTGTTTAGATACAATGACACTGATGCAAATGAAAGGACATAGACAACAGAAAGTGCCTGCTGTTATGAGTAGAGAACAAGCAACATTCTTCATTATTCAGTTGTACTAAATCATTAATTAATATATTAAGTTCTTGGAATAATTACCCATCATATGCTTTGACAATGGCTAAATAGTGCAAGTTTTATTTTAGCTTTCTTCAGAACTTCCCTTTATTTTATTATCTGGTGTACTTATTCTGTGCCAGCCTGCTTCCACCTTACTTATGCTCTGTGGATTTTCATTGCCAGGGCAATATCCTGGCTGTGCTTCCAGTTTAATGGGTTGTATACGTGGACTTCGCTGTTAAAAAACTTTGTTCCATCTTGTACTGAGAACACCCTAGCTGACTTTCTCAAGCCTACTGTAAGTCTCTGGCTCTAGTAGCCCTGCTATTATTGAGCTATTTCTGATACTTTGGGCCTGTTTTCTTCTGGGATGATTCATATGAGTATTTCATTTTAACATGAACTCTATCTAAATCTGCATCTAAAGCTGTTTTGGACTTAACCTTCGTACCTTGGACTTTTTTGACACTTCATTTTTTTCCTGTGTTTTTTTTTTATATTTATTATCTGTTATGGTTAATTTGGTATTGATCTTACTATTTTTGTTTTTATGGGACTTTATGAAATATTTGTTTAAATCTTAGTTACAAACATCACAGATGTTGATCAATCTCACCTTCTCTAATGTACCCACAGTTCCCTCAGGTAATCTGGGACAAGAAGATGAGACTTCATTATTGTAACTTCATTTAGGATGTTATAGCCTAATGCCAGGTCTGTACACAAGACATGCACTGTATCTGAATAGTTGCATGAAATGGACATGGTTTTCATAATGAAGACATAACGAAGCAAAACTTCAGTCCGTTCTTAGCAGCCAAGATACCCCAGGACTTTCCATTATACAATTTGCTAGACTGGATCAGGCCAGTAATGGTGCTGCAACTTTCTATTGTTTCAGCTTTGAAGTGAAGAAAATGAATGCTAAAGATACCAACTCCTTTGAATTTGTCATGGCAACAAGAGTAAACTGTGAGTACCTATTCATAAACCAATTAGAGTGAGGATTTCCTTTAAGAGTTCACTGTCTATGCTGCCAGTGCCTAGGTGGTTTATTCCTGACAACATCAACATAAGGACAAGTGAAGCATAAGTGGCACTTATTAAAGAATTCCAGTATATTATGAAGGAATTCTGAACTGCACAGGTAATTACTGTTGGTACTCATTTTTCATCTATATACTGGCTTTGTCTTTTGCTTAGGATTATGTCCACCCCATCTGAAATCCCCCAACCTACATCTGGTACAATGTAGGTACTTTAGCCTGCTGAACGTAGACTGTTTAAAACCCATGCTGTACCAGTACCTTCCAGAGCTGCAGAGCTGGAAATGCAACTCACGTGGTTGATTTGTACTATGGGGCACTCACAGTGACATATGGCATCTTAGCCCCAAACTATGTATGTCTAGCTCACTTTAGACTACAAGGACCATGATTTCACTGAACTTCATCATCATCAGAGGACTGGGTGTAGCTTAAACACAGGAAGTGGTGGTATGAATCATGCAAACTGAGGACAAGTTTATCCGGAACATTCAGCTTTCATTTTACAAGGAAAATGAGTTCCTAAAAGAAGTTTGTGCACTTGTGTTGGGTGATTTCTGAGGTGGCAAACTGTCTGCTCTTTTCTCTCTGATTAGGAAGATGTGCAGTCAAGATTCCCTGACCACCCAGAAGACATCTGTTTTTCTTTCTGAGGAACACAGTCTTGCAGCTTGGTTCTTTATTGTTGCATTTTCTTCAATAAGACTGGGTTTTACACACACACACACACACACACACACACACACACACACACACACACACACACACACACACACACACACACACACTGTCAGTCCATTCCACTGCATAAGCAGGGTACACTGTCAGTCCTTTCCACTGCATAAGCAGGGTACACTGTCAGTCCTTTCCACTGTATAAGCAGGGTACGCTGTCAGTCCAACAGAAGTTCTATCATCTTCTACTTGGTGTGCCATCCTGTTACCCAATTATGTTTTTTAACGTGTATAACTACCTTCAGTTTTAACCCTGCTTCCTGTCCTGTCCTGCACCAGATTTTTGCAGTTTTGTTTTCAGATATTTTTTTCTGTCTACACTTACAGTGGCCTTGGCTAATCTTACCCAGACAACGACTGGCTTAGACCCTGAAGACCTGTTTTGAAAAAAGGGATGATGTGTGTTGTTATTTATGAGGGAACAGTATCTATGACCTGTCCCAGTCTGGCTTTCATTCTGGACACAACATGAATATCAGGGTCTTTACAATCTCTTACTGGTGAGAGACCATCATAATTATTCTCATCTAGTCCTGTTGGGTGTCTTGTCTGTATCTGACGCAGTGGATCATCAAAAGTATGTTGGATTATCTAAATTCCTACTAAAGCATCACTGGTGCAGTTTTGGACTGGTTTGCTTCCTACCTTTCTAGACATGCAAAATGAGTAGTGGCACAGGGCAGAATATCACAGGTTCCATATTACGCATATTATTATTCATTGTGCATCTGCTTCCCCTAGAAAATGTTATATGAAGGAGAGGGGCACAATACCATTTTTACACTGACGGCATGCATTATAACTTTCCTTTCTTCAAGAATCTGTGGATAATGCTAGCAATGTGAAGTACTGGGCTACAAGCAATTAACTGTCATCCATGATTGGGTGACAGTTAATCGCTTGAAGCTTAATATCTCAAAGATGGTAGCCATAGCTGCATGTGCCATTTTGAAGGATTCATCATAGCAGTCTAACATCATCTACTGTGGTAATAAACTCGAAGATGCATAATCTGTGTGTTGTTTCTGAGAACAAGCTATTCTGCAAGGGCCAGGTTTCAGCTGTTGTCAGAGCTTTCTCTTTTCTTCTTAGGTGCACTGTATTTATAAGCACATTATTGCACATTTGGTTCAGTCACTGGTATCCTCCTAAATGGACTACTATAATGATCTGCTCCTAGTGGTTTTTGACTGTGACACTTTACAGAAGGTTCAAAGTTCCACTTCAGTGTACTTCCTGGGATATCTCTTTACCAGCACATGGCATCAGATCTGCATTGTCTGAACTGCACTGTCTGAACAAGCTGCCAGGTCATCAGCAGACTGTACTTAAAGAAGTTTGTTCAAGTAAACTAAAAGTATAATATACTATAAAACATTCAATATGACAATATAAGTTGGTCG
>NC_056735.1:1084403345-1084410845 GCF_019279795.1 Protopterus annectens
CACACACACACACACACACACACACACACACACACACACACACTTGCCCTTTGCTTTCATTCACGCACACACACACACTTGCCCCTTGCTTGCATTCATGCACACACACACTTGCCCCTTGCTTGCATTCACGCACACACACACTTGCCCCTTGCTTGCATTCTCACACACACACTTGCCCCTTGCTTGCATTCTTGCACACACACACACACACACACACACACACACACACACACACACTTGCCCCTTGTTTGTAGTCACACACACACACTTGCCCCTTGCTTGCATTTACACACACACACACGCCCCTTGCTGTCATACACACACATACACACACACACACACACACACACACACACACACACACACACACTTGCCCCTTGCTTGCATTCACACACACACACACACACTTGCCCCTTGCTTGCATTCACACACACGCCCCCTTGCTTGTATTCACACACACACTTGCCCCCTTGCTCACACATACACACACACACACACACACACACTTTACACACACACACACACACACACACACACACACACACACACACACACACACCACCCCTGGCCCCTTTGCACACACACACACACACACACACACACACACACACACACACACACACACTTGCCCCTTGCTTGCATTTGCATTCACACACACACTTGCCCCTTGCTTGCATTCACACACACACACACACACACACACACACACACACACACACACACACACACACACTTGCCCCTTGCTTGCATTCAGATACACACACGCACTTGTGGCTTTAAAACACAAGAACCAGTATGACGGTCATAGTCCATGATACCTCACTGGACTATATGAAGAGGGACATGGAGCTCTCTGAATACATATGTCCCAGGTGGGTATGAATCTAGCCTTGAGTCGCATCCTACCTTCAGCAATGATTATATGACAGGACCAGCAAAAATGACCTACTTCAACAAATGGCTTAGTTTCTGGTGTCACAACAAGGATTCAATCTGACAGCTTGTAGACATAACCGACAAGCCACTATGCTTTTCAAGAGATGGTTTGCACTTATCACCACTTGGCTTCTGAATATTGACAAAAACTTTGTCACCATAGTGCCTTTTTTAGGATATGCCAAGTTAAGCCCGCCAACATAATAAAATCAGTCAGAAATACCTAAAGGTGCTGCTTCTCAATGCTAGTAGTTTAAATATAAAAAATATTACTTGAAGCACTCCTTACCCTAGAAAATTCACACATATATGCAGTCACAGAAACATAGTTCAGAACCATAGTAATCACTCTGGCTATTAAGCCTACAGTGCCTTTCATTTTTCCCCTCAGCTCTGAATAAAACATATGTGAGGTGTTTTTTAAGCACTAATACAATGTTATACTGGTCCAAAACATGACTGAATTGAGCTGCTGCTTGCCCAACTAACCACAGGTGTGAACCCCATCATATCCTTGCATAATAGTGGTACTAAAAATAGACACAGGAATGTTTAGAAGATGCATTAAACACGTTATAAAAGCTAAACAAGGAGCAACATTAAACCATACAGTCCTGAAATCAAGTTAGTATCTAATCATACTGCCTATGCTGATAAAGCAATTTCAATGTCCATAACTGAAAAATCTGGCACGGTACAATTAACACCACTAAAGCTACTGATGTGTTACAGTAAGACAATCTAGCAGACCTGAGCGAACGGTCAGTTTGTACAAGACCAGTGTTATTGAAAAATATCAATGCTAATAATACATATAAGTGGAAACAAATGGGTGCCATTGATGAAATTATATAGTATTCTCCATTCATAACGAATGCTCCTGCTATGCTGACTCAGCAGAAAGTACAGTTGTGTACCTACCATAAATGTAGATGTTCAAGTGTATTCACTGTTGCAGTCATTACTCTTGGGTTATCCTGCTGGCAGGCTAACCGCAGTCGGTCTGAATTCCAAAGTCTTGGTCCGGCGTCGGTTGCTGTCGAGGGTGCCCCCAAAAGGGTAGGCTAAAAATTATGCCAATAAACATGCATGCACTAAGGTAATCATTTCCTTCATCTACAAGCAAATACACCACATAGGTTGTATAGAATAGAGTAGTACAGATAAGACCCAGCAAAAGAAAGGGGGATGGTGGGTGGGTAACCTGGACTGCAACAGTGAATGCACTCGAACATCTACATTTATGGCAGGTACACAATGGTACTATGCTCATCGTGTTTCACTGTTGCAGTCATTACTCTTGGGTTGAATCCCAAAGCTGAGGATGGGTGGCTGGGGCTAAATAGGATTAGGAGAGGCTATGAGGCCCTGCAGAACTGCAGTGGCAAAGTCTGCTCTGGATTTAGAGTAGAGAGGTAAGTGGTAGTGCTTTGTAAAGGTGTGCACCGAACTCCAAGTTGCAGCCTCTAAGATGTCTTTGGTTGGTACTCCTCTGAGGAAGGCTGCTGCACAGGTTGAATGTGGCCTAATGTCCTTAGGCACTGATTTGCCATGTTGTGAATAGCAGAAACAAATGCAATGGCCTATACATTTTGAAATAGTCTGTGTTGAGATAGTCTTTCCTTGTGATCCTGCAGCATATGCCACTAAAAGTTGCTCAGTCTTTCTGAAAGCTTTAGTTCTGTCCAAGTAGAAGTGTAGCTGTCTGTGGATGTCCAAAGAATGCAGAAGTCTCTCACTCTCACCCTTGTTCTGTGGGTTTGGATAAAAGGTAGGCAAGTGAATGGTTTGGTTAAGGGCCACACTGGACACCACCTTAGGCATAAATGTCGGGTCTGTTCTCAGAGAAACCTTGTCTGGATGGAAAATGATAAAAGGTTCCACAGCCATGAGTGCCTGTAACTCCAAGACTCATCTTGCAGAGGTTATTGCTAGGAGCAGAGCTGTTTTCCAGGATAAGAATTTTATATCAGCTGTTGAGGATGGCTCAAAAGGAGGTAGTGTGAGTTTTTCCAAGACATAATTGAGGTCCCATGCAGGTATTGGTGCTCTCCTTGGAGGTCTTATGTTTTGGCCCTCTGAGGTACTGCCTTATTAAAGAATGAGAAAAGATAGGTGGTTCCAGATTGTAATGGGTTGAAATGGAAGAGGCATGGATCTTAATTAATGAAAAGGATAGGCCTCTGTCCAACATCTCAGTTAAGTATTGTAAAATCTGAGGAATGTTTGCAACAAACATGTCAATTCCTTGTGCCTGGTTCCAAGCACATAATCTCTTCCATTTTTCTGCATAAGATTTTCTGGTACTGGGCCTCCTGGCCTCCAAAATAACATCCATCACAGCTTTGGGCACAGACATTGCCAACATCCTAGCTGACAGGTTCAGCGCAAACCCCCCCCACCAAAAGGGAAAATATCTATCCCAGCAGAGTGCTGCCCCCCCGACATCTCAGATGCTCAGGTAAGAGCCGCCCTCCAAAGCAAAAACACAGCATCAAGGGGACCAGATTGTGTCCCGGGCAGCGTACTACATGAAATCGAAGAAGAGCTAAAGCCAAACATAAAACTACGGTGCAATCGGAGCCTTACTACAGGATATGTACCCAAAGAGTGGCGTGGGTCTGCAAAGCTATGGAAAGGATCATCATGGACCTCATAAATAAAGATATTGGGGACCTACAGACACTGGATCCTACCCAGTTCGGCTTTGTTAAGGACAGATCCTGCCTCTTAAACCTGGTCGCTTTTTTGAAACAGTCACCAAGGCCATTGACGAGGGGAAGGTGGCCCACACAGCCTACCTGGCCTTCGCAAAAGCCTTCGATACAATACCCCACTCGGGCATTATAGATAAGCTCACCAGCTTAAATATAAACCCCTACGTCACTAGATGGGTTTCAAACTAGCTCTAGGACAGAACCCACATGGTTAGAATTGCTGGAGCCATGTCAGACTCCAAACCAGTTACAAGTGGCGTCCCACAAGGCTCAGTCCTGGGACCTCTCTTGTTCGGTATATATTTCTCGGAGGTACAGGCCAACATGGAAGGACTGTGGCTGACCAAGTTCGCTGACTGCAAACTGGGCACCATAATCGACTCTCCAGCCGACACAAGCATCCTCCAAAAGGGCCTCATAGAAACAGACAACTGGTGCCAGAGCCATGGCCTCAAGCTAAACGCCAAAAAGTGTATAGTCATCCCCTTTGGCAAAAACAAAGTGCCCACAAATTACCACATAGGTGGTAATCCATTAAGTACAGAAGAAGTAATTAGGGACCTGGGGACCCAAGTTGATAGCAATCTCTCATTTGACAACCACGTACAAAGTGGTTAGAAAAACATTTTATATAGCCCACCTAATCATGAAGGATTCACATCTAGATCAGGGGAGGTCATCGCCTCTTTACTCATCCCTCATCAGGCCCATAATTGAGTACAATGCCCTTTGGTTGTACCTTACCAGACACCTGCAGCAACTGGAAAGACCCCAAAAGTACCTCACCAAGAGGATCAAAGGGCTCAAACAGATGCCATATGCTGCCTGGTTAAAGAAACTCCAGCTCTACTCAGTGGCACAATCACTGCTCATAGGCGATCTGTGACTGACGATGAAGCCATATCCAACCCGAATTAATGGACATGCTGCACCTCAGAAAATCCAAATCCCATCGAGCTACGCTCGAGAGACATGAACCTCAGCACTGAAATAAATAGGACATGCTGGAGGGACAGATTCATAACCCAGAGGCTCCCTTCACTCTGGAATAAAATCCCAGTCCAGGTTAGGCAGAGTCCTCATTGACTCTCTTCAAGAGGAATCTTGATGAGTGGATGGGAGATCGTAGGTTTACGGTATCACTTCTGTGTCACTGTTAGACAGAGGCACAGTATAATAACTCTCGAAAAGGGCATAGCAAAATTAATTTAAAATGGGTGGCGAAAGCCAAACACACTCTGGCTAGGCTTATAAATGCCCTAGGGCAGATAGCCTAGTATATACCTATGAACCTATGAGTGTTCTGAATGGCTACATTATCCGCCATGCTGCCAGATTTAAGGTTCTGAGTTGGCTGTGTAGGATCCGATTGTTTTGTTGGGTCAGTAAGTGAGGAATTTAAGGCAATGTCCAGGCTGGACCTTGAGACAAGTTCTTTAGGATTGGGTACCAGTGCTGGCGTGGCCAGTATCATTTTTGGCTTCTCTTGTCTGACCTTTAGGAGTACCTTGGGGAGGAGAGGCAGTGGAGGAAAGGCATATACTTTTAGGTTTTTCCAGCTGAAGGATAAGGCATCCACTTCCCATGCTTGTTTGTAATAAGTCCTTGTGCAGAATCTCTGTAGTTGGCAGTTGTGAGGGGAGGCAAACAGATCTATGTCTGGGCATCCCCATTTCCTTGTTATCATGCTGAAGACTTGTGGATCCAGTTTCCACTCGTGGGGATCCATGAGGTTTTTGCTTAGTTCGTCTGCCAGAGTATTTATCTTTCCTGGCAGGAATTGTGCTTGCAGGTGAACTTGATAAGTCTCAATGCTGTGTCCCACAAAGTCATGGCTTGTCTGCAGAGGGGGTAGGAATGTGTGCCTCCCTGCTTATGTACCACATGACTGTAGTATTGTCCGTCTTTATCAGTAGTTGTCCTGGATGAAGTAGATCCTTGAAAGCTGTCAGGGCATTTTGAACAGCTAGCATCTCATTTTGATTGATATGAAGATGCATCTGGCTTGCGGGCCATGTGCCCTGAATACATTTTTCTGCCATGTGGGCCCCCCAGGCATAATCTGATGCATCCGTTGTTAGTGTCTGCCTGGCTGTGGGTAAAGTGAATGGCTGTCCCTTGTTGTGGTGACAGGCCTGTGCCCACCATCGAAACTCCTGTTGCAGACAGGGAATGAGGGTAATTAATGCTTCCAGGCTGTGGCAATGTTGACATTTTAGATACCATTGTAGTTTCCTCATATGCAGTCTGCATATGGAATTAGCAGGATGCAAGATGCCATGAAGCCCAAAGCCTGCAGAATTTTTCTTGTAGATAACTGGGTCTTTTTTGCCAACATTTTGAAGTAAGAAGTCAGTTGCCTTTGTTTGTCTGGCATGAGATAAGCCATCTGGGCAGTTGTATTTAAGCTTGCACCCAGGAATATTATCTCTTGAGAGGGTACTAGTTTTGATTTATTTTTGTTTACTGTGTACCCTAGGCAGATTAGTAATCTTTTTACAAACGCCAGATGCTTTAGTAGAATGTCCTTGTTCTCTGCTTGAATAAGGCAGTCGTCCAAGTAAGGATATATTTGAATTCCTCTTTGTCTGCAAAATGCAATTACTGGTGCCAGGCATTTTGTGAAGACCCTGGGTGCAGTAGATAAGCCAAAGGGCAGTGCAGAGAATTGGTAGTGCATTGAGCCAGCAATGAATCTGAGGTATCTTCTGCAAGATTGTCTGATTGGGACATGCAGGTATGCCTCTTTTAGGTCCAAAGTTACAAGCCAAGCCTTCTTGCCCAGCATGGGCAGAAGCTGCTGCAAAGTCAACATTTTGAATTTTGGAACTTCCAGAAATGTGTTTAGAATAGACAGGTCCAGTATTGGTCTCCAGGCTTTGTCCTTTCTGGGTACCAAGAAAAGTCTCGAGTAAAATCCTTGTCCCTGCTCTTGCTGTGGTACTCGCTGAATGGCCCTCATGTCCATGAGGGATGAAACTTGCTTTTGTGCCTCTGCCCATTGATTGTATGGCAGGTCTGGCATACCTTTTGCCCTTGGCAGGGTGTGAAAGTGGAACCTGTAGCCCTGAGACACTATATTCAAGACCCATTTGTCCTGGGTGATCATGTGAAAATTTTGTGAAAAAAGTGCTAGTTTTCCCCCTAAGGGGGGCTGCCAAAAGATAAGTGCTTGGTGCAGGCAGAGGAAAGTCATTGGGACTGTTTCCTGTATAGCTGTGATTTGTCTTCTCTGCTTTTGGAGGTAGAAGCACCCCATTGTTTAGGCCTGTATGAGCCTTGGGGCTGGGATCTGCCTCTGGGGTGTCTGTATCTGCCTCTTTGTGGCCTGTCTGACACTGGAAAGGACCAATTCTTTCTGGGCCAGTTCCTGCTAAATCTGGGTGGCTGCACCTGTAAGAAGTCCTTAACTGTCTGCATAGATTTTGCTTTGTCCTCCATTTTCTTCAAAACCTCCTCTGCTTTAACACCAAAGTATCATACTGTAATGGAGCATCTAATAATTTTGCTTTAACATGATCAGACAGATTCTGTTCCTTTAACCAAGCATGCCTGCTAATGACAGAACCCGTAACAGCAGCCCTGCAAGAGGCCTCCAGAGAATCAAAACCACATTGCAAAGTATGCCTTCCCACTTGTTCAGTTGCATGCAATAAATCCTGCATTTCCTTGTTTTCTGCACATTCAGAATTTGTTAATATTTTCTGTTTAAGCAGTGACATTAAGTACTGCTGATATTTAAGCACATGAAATTGACAATTTAAAGCCCTCTCAGCCAAGGTAGCAGAAGTCTAAACCTTTTCCCCCATCTGTCCAGTGCCCTTGAATCCCTATCAGAGGGGAT
>NC_056735.1:1084415845-1084448345 GCF_019279795.1 Protopterus annectens
TTTAAGGCTAGATAAAGTACAGTTGTGTAAAATCTTACCACAAAGGTAGATGCCCTTGCCTTCACTGCTGCAGTATTCTTAACTATATGGGATTCCCTTCTGCAGAAGCCTGACATCTTGTCAGTCTTTCAAAGACTTCTGAATTTAGAAGGTATGCCGAATGTCACCATATGCACTCTTCATAACATAGGGCATAAAGGTAAGTTCAGGCTTACCAAATAAAAAAAAAAAGCTGACTGCCTCTGGAGGAACACCAGTCCAAGGAGCCCAAGAGGTAACATGTACACCCAGGAAGGTAAAGAACTAGGGGGATGGTGGAAGGGAGTGAATACTGCAGCAGTGAAGGCAAGGACATCTACCATTATGGTAAGATTTTATACAACTGTACTATGTCCTTACATTCACTGTTGCAGTATTCTTAACTAAATGGGAGAGTGCCAAAGCTCAAGAGGAAGGGACAGAAGAATCCCCTAAAAAACATGAAGAACTGAACTAGCAAAACCAGCCCTAGCTTTAGAGATACCATCCAACCTGTAGTACTTGGTAAAGGTATGCACAGATGTCCAGGTAGCTGCTTGAAGAATAGAATTAGTATCTAAGCCTTTTAAAAAAGAACCAGAAGAAGTCACAGCTCCAGTAGAATGAGCTTTAATTGAAAAAGGAAGGCTGTTGCCATGAAAAGTGTAACAAAAGGAAATAGCCTTAGAAATCCCTTGGATACAGCAAGCCCCAAAGATCTAGGATGAAAAGAAACAAACAGCTGATCAAATTTTCTGATAGCCTTGGTCATATTCAAATAAACTGTAAGTTGCCTATGCATGTCCAAAGTATGCAGCACACTGTCACTGTCAGTTTGCAGAGAGGGTAAAATGTAGGCAGATTAAAAGACTGATTAAGAGATAGCTCATTAATCACCTTCAGCATAAAAGAAGGCTAGTGCACAAGGACAGTCTGTCCACATGAAAAATCAAAAAAGGAGGACAAGCCATAAGGGCCTGCAACTCAGACACTGGTCTGACAGAAGTAAGCACTAACAAAAGAACAGTCTTCCAGGAGCAATGTTGCAAGGAAGCTGAAGCAGCAGGCTCAAAGGGAGCCTGAGTCAATTTCTCCAAAACAAAATTAAGATCCCAGGGAGGAGGAACAGGCTTCCTGGGAGGTCTGCTATTAAGGACGCCTTTAAGAAATTGTTTCATCTCAAACTAAGCAGCTAAAGGAGAAGAAAAAGGCAGACAAGCAGACATAACTGATAGGTGGGCCTTAACAGAAGATTAAGCCAAACCAGCATTGAGCAACTCACACAAACAAGAGAGAACTAAAGGAGCATCCACAGTAAGTGGGTCCAGGTTACGAGAGAGACAGCAAAATGAAAATCTCTTCCATTTGGATAAGTAGGATTTTCCAATCGTAGATTTACCTGGCCTTCTGCAGGACTTGCAGCACATCTTCAGAAAAATGTGTCTATGAGGAATCAAAATCCTGTCACCCACAATGTCAGTTGAAGTGTGGACAGGTGGGAATGGATAAGAAATCTGTTGTCTTTTGTGATTACATCCACCCTTTGAGGTAACTTGCATTAATTGTCCCAGGCTAAATGCCGAAGAAGATTGGACCAGTGCTTTTGTGGCCAAAAAGGGAGTCACCAACAAAAGTTTGGGAGCATCAGGTTGAATTTTGAACAGGACTTTCAGAATGAATAGGTTCATACTAAGCTAACTGCTCTTGTGAGCCACTTTAAGCCTAGCTAGTTAGCCCTTGTGAGACTCAAACCCTGCACATTGTGTTTGTAAGGCAAACACCTTAACCATTAGGCCACCCGAAAGGAAGGGGAGGGTATGCATAAAGAAATATCCCCTTCCAAGAGAATGAGAGGGTATCCACCTTCCACACCAGAGGACCTGGGACTCGGCACAAAACAGAGAAAGTTGTCTCTTCAGAGAGGAGGCAAAAAGATCTACTGGAAGAGTACCCCACTGGGGGATAATATCCAGAAACACATCCCTATGAAGCATCCATTCACGGGACTGAGTTAAGGACCTGCTCAGTGTGTCTGCCACAATGTTCTGACCAGAAGGGATATAAAGTGCCTGAAGAGTCACTTGATACTTGATGGCAAGATCCCATACCAGAAATGCCAACCAGCAAAGAAGATAAGATCTTGTTCCTTCTTGTTTGTTGATATACCACATCACTGTGGTATTGTCTGTAAATACCTTGATAGGCCCTGGAAAAAAGAGAGACTAAAAGGCCTGAAAAGCCAGCAGAAGAGCTTTCATCTCTTTGGCACTGATGTGCTCCTTTTGCTGACAAGGCAACCACACCCCTGTATCTTTAGGGAGCAAAAGGTCACTACCATCACATGTCTGAGGTGTCTGTGAACAACTCCTGAGAGGGAAGAGGGGGATGAAAGGGGATCCCTTGATTCAGAGACAACAGCTGAATCCACCAGAGAAGTTCCTGTCTGAGACAAAGAAGAAGAGGAACCACAAATGCTAGCAAATGAATATGTTGAAGCCGCACTGAATCAGAAACCACTGAAACTTTCTCATATGAAGTTTGGCCAGAGGGAGTATCAGGAAGTTGGATGCCATAAAACCCAGAACTCTCAGAAACTCCCTGGTGGCAATGAATGCCAGAGGAAGAATAGTGTGAAAGAAAGAAATGAGAGTTAAGGCCTTTGGAGGGGGTAGTGATGCAAGCATTGGCACCATCTGAATTCTGCAACCCAGACAAACATGATCCTGAGAAGGATTCACAGAAGACTTTTTGAAATCTATAGTAAACCCCAGACTCTGAAGAAGGGATATGGCAAAATGAAGATTTTGCAAATGGGTCTCTGGAGAGGATGCCTGAATCAACATGTCATCCAAGTAAGGAAATATTTGGATTCCTTGAAGTCTGCAAAAGGCAATCACAGGAGCAAGGAATTTGGTGAACACCTTGGGGCAGTAGAAAGGCCAAAGGGCAAAGCAGAGAACTGAAAATGACAGGAAGCAACAGAGAAATGCAAAAATGTCCTGAAAAGAGGATGGATCGGAATATCAAGATAAGTATCCTTGAGATCCAGAGACATTATATAGGCCTGAGGGAGCAAGACAGGAAACAGAATCTGAAGGGACAACATTCAAAAGGAAGGTACCTTTAGAAAAGTGTTTAGATGAGAGGTCTAGAACAGGTCTCCAAGTGTCTGCCTTCTTTTATGGGCACTAGAAACAGTCAGTAGAACCCTTTCCTCCTCTGGGACACAGGCACCTCTTGAACAGTACCATGAGACAAGAGATCTTGAAGGACCTCTGGTAAAAAAGGAAGATGTTCCTGAGGAGGCTGAGGAGTGCCCATAAATGGAGGATGGTGGAAGAGTGGCCTAATGGTTAAGGTGTTTGCCTTACAAGCACAAGGTGCAGGGTTTGAGTCTCACAAGGAATAATTGTCTAGGCTTGCAATGGCTTGTAAGGGCAGTTAGCCTAGTACTAACCTGTGAACACCATGAAGTATGCTTGACTAATGATCAACAGAACTCAATAATACTGAGTAGAAAGTCTCAGGACAATGAAAATGCATTGAACTGGCAGAAAACAGATACAGATAAACACCCAGATGGTGTAAAAGATATGTTCAGACTGGTGGCAAAGAAGTTCTGTTTTTGGTAAGCCTGAATGTCACCTTTATGCCCTATATTATGCACGGTGCATATGGTGACATTCTGCATACCTTTTAAATTCAGAAGTCTTTGGAAGACGGACTGGACATCAGGCTTCTATTGCAGGGAATCCCATATAGTTAGAAATACTGCAGCAGTGAATGTAAGGACATCAACATTTCCTCAGTATTGTTACAGTGTCCAATACTACTATATTTTGGCACACTATGCTCTAATTTAAAAGTATACTTCTAAAATTCTCTTAGCAGTGACTCATATACATATCATGTTGTGTAACTTCTTGGGGAATGTTCTTAAATTTGCAGTTGCCGCAACAACTTCAAAAACAACTACCAAAAATGAATACAATGTTTTACATAAACACTGCTGTAAGGGCATAAATTAACAATCTGAAAGATATAATAGCAAAACCTCTTACTTGGCAGTCAGAATAGATGAGAACATGCATTAAAGTATAACAATCATTTATCTGGAATGAGACTACTGCTTTCCCATGGCCTTGAAGTAATGAGGGCATGACCCTGTTTCAAAAGAAAGAAAACAGGAAACAGTTATTATAAACATATGTGAATCAAAATGCAAAATTAGAAAGATAAAGAAGGCAAACTGTATCACTGATAACCGAGTAATAACTAAAAGATAATTATGCATGTAATCTAGACTTTCACTGCAATAATAAATGTGTAAAAGCAACAATCGGCACTAGTCAACATGTTATATGGTTTCATATCACGTGCGAGGCAGAATGGATACTGACTGCAGCTGAATGTACATATTGTGCCAAGCAAAGAAATAGACTACCACTTCCCACTGGATAGATTTATTCTGAAGAGGGGCCCTCTGGTAAACCCATATGCAGCAACTTTGGTGTTTTTATATCTGTGTATAAATTAGTCAGTACAAAACACTCTATTTTGCACTGCAGCTTAAAATGAAAAATAAATGCACTACCATAATAGTAAAACTGGCCTAATGTCATTAATAGCGGGAAAGCAATGACTGCTACTGTTAGACTTCTAGCTAGCTCTGGAACAAGCAACAAAATACTCCACAGGAAATTACTTCAGTGACAAAAGAAAGTGTTTTAGGTACAGCAGGAAATGAAAAGCATCCAAATGTACAGCCTGCAGAATGGGGACTGTTAGTATGACTTACCCAGCTCATTATCTTCAGGGTAGGCAACCCTCAGATCTGTTCACTGCGAATACAATGAAAAAAGTTCTGTCCAATTTCCACAATAAACTCACTTACAAATGCATCAGCGAATTTTGGGCTGGGGCATAAATCTCAACCTCTTAGTGCAAGAAATTGGACAAATCCTGATAAAATGGGGGGACAAAGGCCCAACAATAAAGACATATATTAAATATTGTTCTTATAAATTCTGAAAGTTGCTAGAGTAAAAAGGTTTCTGTTAACATACAGTTTCTGAAGGATCTGAAGTCTGAAACTCAAATGTTTGTCATTATTTTGTGACTTCAATCCTCAGATCATCCAGTGATATGCCATTAAACCACAAATTCTATGCGGAATAGACCAAAGATATGAGGCAAAAATCTGGACAGTTCAGAGGTATGGTCTGTGCTGTTTATAACACCTGTTTCATTACTTGGTTCCAGTCCATGTTTTAGAAACAAAGTTGTGACTCTGTAGCCTCCTAACAGATTTTCTTGATCCTCATTCCTCAGACATGTCTAAATAACTGCCTCCATTTTGGTACCCAAAAAATCATCTATATACAGCCAAATGCTGATTTTTCACCTTCACGTCTTATTTTACCAGATTCTTTATTGGTACGTGTGTGTGTGTGTGTGTGTGTGTGTGTGTGTGTGTGTGTGTGTGTGTGTGTGTGTTTGTGCATGTGTGTGTGTGTGTGTGTGTGTGTGTGTGTGTGTGTGTGTGTGTGTGTGTGTGTGTGTGTGTGCATACATATATTACAATGATCAAACAGTATTTAATCCTAAGTAGATGTGTATCCCTGTGTAAGTGTGGTCATGACGCACACTGATCTTTCCAATCCCTTCATGTGCTGTGAGGATTCAGAATTTTTCTTCCCATGAATCCCACAGCCTTTTCTTCATTTAAGAAATTCTTCCCTGGTGGCACCACTTGACTGAGTTCTTTGCCCCATTTTCAGTAAACAAAATAATACCTTGTTATTCTAGGGCTTATCACATCCTGTTAACATCAAGACCTTGATATTAAACTGTGGTCCAGAATGGGCAAGCTCCACAGCCATTCATAAAGCTGTTGATATGCCTGTAGTCATGTGCAGAATGTAATCTGTGGCATTCACAACCTGATTTTTTTTTTTATCGCTATAAGGCATGTATATTTTATTTTTCATTTTGTGAATTACAGAGATGTAGGTTTTGGGAATCTGCATGGGAATTCACTCACCTACCTACAAAAGCATTTCTACTTTTACTTTTACCAAGAAAGTGAAAGTGCAAACCAGAATGATTAACAATTCACACCTCTCAACCACTTAGTGCAAGAAAGCTGGGCAAAGCCTGACATAATTGGAGGACAAAGGATCAAAAATAGGGACAGATTTTAAATATTGCTCTTACAAACCTAGAAAGTTGCTACAGTAGCAAGGTTTGTGTTAACACAAATTTTCTGAAGGATTTGAATTTTGAAACTCAAATGTATGTCATTATTTAGTGACTTCAATACTCAGACCATCCCATTGATTTGACAGAAATCCACAAAATTTATGAGAAACAGACCACAAATATGAGGCAAAAACCTGGATATTCTGTGAAAATCTGAACAGCTGAGAGGTATGATTGCACTACTGGGGGCATATGTATTTTCATTTGGAAAGGAATCTTCCAAAAAAGGAGTTTTCAGTGTACTATCAGAGTCTGTTCCTATATCATAGACAGGGATGGAATGAAAAATGAAGGGGACTGTAGATCTCCATGGGGTACACCAGGTGCTATTTGCTAGTAAGACTAGGTGGCAGCAAGAGAAATCATTTCCGAAACATCAGGTAGGATGCAGCCTCAATTAAGATGCATACGTATTACTCCAAGATTTCTAAGTAAATCTATGATCTGGGAACATATGGACCATTTTTCATCAGTATGCTGTCATGGACTGAGAACTGTTTTAGTTCATAGCACATTCCATTCTTGTAATTTAATAAATTCTTCATAAGCTTCTATAGTTGTCAAAGTCTTAGCATTGTTCGTGTCTATCAAGGAAAGTTCATGTAGTACATCATCTGCTTTGAGAATCCTGCCACAAGCGTACTGCAAGGACTGGTCAGTTCTACAATGACCTGTTAATCAAAGACTATCTAACTGAAACTGACTGACTGACTGGTGCTTATGTAATTTTCACTTACTGTAACATTTACTGATACCTGGACACGTCAGTAAGATATAATAAGCAGAAAGAGGAGGCTAAAAGAAAGAACTAGATAAATTGTCTGGTAACCACTGTTATAAAGTGTTTTAAGCAGACATTACAGACATGTCCTTGGGTGTTCACAATGTAATGTGAGGAGACCTGATAAAAGGTAGTATATGTGTTGGAGGGAGACTAAATTTCACTCAGAAAATGAAGTACAATTCTCACACAGAAGAATCTTTTGTTCAGTCAGTCTCAAGTAAATGGTTTTCAGCAAATGTGTAATCATTGAGACAACCGATATTCCTGAAGTACACTGCACTTAGTGAAGACAACAGCAAAGCATACTGCATACAGGTAGAAGTTGTCTTCCTTAAAATGGTGATATCCTTGCTTCCAAGGCTGGAAGAACACACAGGCCTTTCTTAAATGGTCATCAAAGGGGAATTTTCTTCTCTTTACTGTAAATCTAGGGAAGGAGTTTCTGAACAAAGTGATAACTTGAGTTCTCAAATTCTACAAGATGTTTCTTTCATACATCACACAAAGAAAGTATGCACATATTTATTTAGCAGTTTTCTTCTGTTAGAGTTATCAATATATTATACTAATTGCCTGCTTCAATTGAATAGTATGGACATTTGCACAGATTTAAGTGATTGGAGTTGACTTGTGAATAGCTTTGAATGACAGCTCTGAAGTAAATCTTTAGGGGTGTGCAAAATCTGTTCTTGTGAAAGAGCTAATATGAGCTATTTTTTTTTTTTTTAGATTCATAGGTGGTTATTGGGCTATTGACCCAAAGGTCATTATAAGCCTAACCATGTAAACCCAATAATAGAGAAACTCAATATAAAGGATCTTGCCTAAACTCGAGATCTTAGCTAGAAATAACTATAGGTGAAATCCCCAGCAGGAATTTATGCTTTCCCATCCTGTCATCTAAGCTGTCCTTGAAGAGGGTCATAAAGGGGCTTTGTTTGATGTGAACTGGTAGCCTATTCCAGAGGAGTGGCAACCTCTGACAGACATAGCTGTCTCTCCAGCAGGTGCTATTTATGTCGCAGGGCAGGTTAAGGTCCCTGGAGCTGGTGACCCTTGTCCTATTTGACTTCCAGATATGCAGCATTTCCATTAGGTTTGGATCTGAGATTGCTCTGCAGGCTAGACACAAGTCTCCTCTAAGTAATCTGTATGCTACTGAGTACAGTGACAGTGACTTCAGTCTGTCAATGTATGACATGTGCTGGAGACCCTGAATTTTCTGGTTAGAAATCTCTGAAGTTTCTCAAGTTGCTGCAGGTGCCTGGTAAGGTACATACCAAAGGGAGCATTATACTCAATTACTGGCCTGATGAGGGTCAAGTAAAGGAATTTTATGACCTCTTTTGCTCTTGAGAAAATGCCTTTGCTAATGAGGTGTGTGGCGTAAAAGGCCTTCCTTACCACAGTAGACACATGGTGGTCAAAGTTTAGGCTACAGTCAACTTGCATTCACATGTCTCTCACTACTGAGTTGTTACTTATATTATTATTCTGCAGGGACATCGTTTTTACTGAAGGGGGTGATAATGCATTTTTAGCACTGAGTTTGAGTCCATGGCTTTGGCACCAATAATCGGTTTGTGTAAATCCCTCTTGAAGTACAGACATTGTTTCGGGATTCAGTTATTGCACCTAATTTGTAATCATCAGCAAACTTAATCAGCCACAGTCCCTCTGTTTTGGCCTGAACCTCTGAAAAACATATTCCAAACAATAGAGGGCCCACCACTGACCCCTGTGGAACCCCACTGGTAACAGGTTTGCTGGCTGAGGTTAAGTCTCCAACTTTCACTGAGTGTGCGATCCAGTTAGCAATCTACCTGATGACATAAGAGTTAATATTCAACTGGGAGAGTTTATCAATTATACCGGAATGTGGGATTGTGTCGAAGACCTTGGCTAAGTCAAGATAGGCTTTATGGACATATTTGCCTTTGTCAATTGCTCTGGTGATGTTTTCGAAGAAGTCCATCCAGTTTAACAGGCATGACCAGCTTTTGACAAAACCAAACTGTGACAGATTAAAGGTTTGGAGATGACCTACATCCTTATTTATAACGTTCATGATGATTTCTTCCATGGCCTTACAGATAAGGCTGGTTAAGCTTATGAGTCTGTAGTTCTCAGGGTCTGTTGCTGGACCCCCTTTATGAAGGGGGATGACGATTGCTGTTTTCCATTCAACAGGGGAAAACCAGTACTCAGGCTGTGGTTGAAGAAAGTGCCTAATGGAGTTGCTAACACATGTTTTAAAAATGCAATAAACAAAACTGGAGAGAAACCAAACCGGGAACTGTATAAATAATTTATTAAGTGCTTTTGTCTCAAATAAAAGGAGACTTCATCAGAACAACAACCAGTTTGACATAAAACATTTAAATAGTGTCTACACATTCTCTAATTGGTTTGTTAGCTAACATCGGCACTCCTACTTCCTGCTATACTTAAATTAACCCAATTTCCTGCTGTGAGATGCCAATGTATTTTAGTAAATAAAACTTGTACAAAGATATATGTTCTTCATATGTACATATACACACAAGTGTTCCCCAACAAAACACATAAGTCTAAAATTCACACAAAGACATAGAAAAATATATGTATATATAAACATGAATATCTGATAAACCCCCCATTTAAAATGCAACCTGGGATGCCATCCAGTCCCATAGAGGCTGTGTTTTTGGCCTTGGAGATAGGCATTAATAAGTTGCTCTTTGGAGATGCAAGGTGGGGGAGATGTATAAGGAATGCTATGTGGAATGTTTGGAGGTGACAGGGGGGTTAAATTTCATCAAACCTGTCAGCTAACAGGTTAGCTATTTTTTTTTTTGCAGGATCAGTGTGTGTGATGCCATCCACTGCTAGTTCAGCACATGCCTCGGTCCCACTTTTTAGGTTATAGCTGAAGAATGCCTTATGATTATCCTTAGCAATGGTTGCTAATTTTTTTTTCAAAGTTGCCCATAGAGGACTTCACAAGTTATCTTATTTGTTTGTTCAAGCAAAGGAATGTGTTCTTCCAGAGCTGGAACCTTTCTTTTTTATTCTTAGACTGCAACTTCTTCCTCTTGTTGTATAACTTACTAATGCTAAATTCCACCAGGGAGGTTTGTTTTTTCTTGAGGATCTTCTTTGGATCCTATCAGGTACAGCTGTGTCAATGCATTTGTGTAAGTGTTTTTACAGGGCATTTGTATATACTTTGGTATAGTTGTCAACGCCATCTGTGGGAACAGGAGCTTGGAAATTATTTATGCTATCACTTAGGAGGATATAATTAGCTTTGATGAAATTCTTTAGCCTGATTTCACCTAAGAGGGGTTTAAGTGTTATAGCTACTTCCAATGTGACTGATTTCTGATCAGATTTAACCAGTGAGGGTCTTATACTTGTGGTGGTGCAATGGTCACCCATGTTGTGAGGACCAGGTCAGGAATATTTGTACCCTTGTAGGGTTGCACAGTATTTGTTCCAGGGCATTAATGGTAAAGTCCAGGAACCTTTGTGTGAGCATGTTGGTACTCGCATAAGTTTTACAGTCAACGGAGGGATAGTTAAAATCGCCCATGACTAGAGTGCTTGATTGTAATTTGATTGACTCAACTAAGTTAAAATAAGCAACGTGGGTATCATGGTTCATTGAAGGGGGCCTATAGCTAATGATGACTTGATGGAAGGTCTCACCCACAGTTAGTTGAACTTGTGTACAGGTGTACTTATCGTTGATGAAGGTAGATACTCTTCCTCATTTGGTTCTCACATGTTCATTTTGTGGTCTGAAAGTGTGGAAGACATTGTAGGTTTGCAAGGCTGGGGTACTCTCTGCAACCCTGAACCAAGTTTCTGTGACTGCACAGATGTCAATATCCTCCAGAGAGTGCAGCTTCTGATTTAACCTCCTAGTGCTTAGCAGCATAACTAATCTATTTGTGAGTGATATTTTCTTGTCAGAAATTTTGTTCTTGAGACCTTGCCTAAAAAAGGCACTATGAGGAGGCAAGTGCCTTGGCCAGCAACCAAAAGCCTAGAGGTGACAGGTGAAGACCATCTCTGGCAAAGCAGCGTGGTCTATCAACCATGTCATCCCAGGCTGACACGAGCTGGATCCCCTTATAATGACCCCAGAAACTAAGGTAATTGTTGAAGTCAATCATTTTTTGTTTATACTGTGGTATAATTCTAGGTGAGGATAGAATGCTGCTCAAGGCTAGGTACATACCTGCCTGGGACACATATTCATAGAGCTCAATCATGTCTCTCTTCATATAATCCAGTGAGGTATGCCTCAAGTCATTCATACCAACATGAAAGATGACAGAGTCATAATGGTAATTATTGTTTAGAGACCTGAATGCATATATGATCTGACAGATCCTGGCACTTGACAGACAGCTGATTGTAACCTTCTACTCGTCTAGCCTTGTGAGTGAGATATCTGTGTGTCTCACAATGGAGTAACCTATGACTGAAAAGTTTTGTTTAGATGTGCTTTGCCTTAGGGGCTTATTTGGTGAGACACTGGTGTTTGTGTTTTTTGTGTACTGAGTGCTGTAGGTGGTGTATTAGGTGTAGCATGATTGTGTTTGGAAGGTCTTTGGTATTTAGGTAGGTTTCTGATGAGTACCTCATTGCATGATGGTATGTGTGCTGAGTGCATGGTTTGTGTAGGAGGTATAGCATGTGAGCTGACGATCTGTTCAGTGTTACTGTTCTGTGCGCAAGAGAGCAAGGATTCTAGATTCTTAGTGTAGATGCATCTTTCACAAATTGTACTTGGGTGATTTAGGAGTAGAGGGTTGACAGTGTACATGAGGCAGTTGCTACAATGCCTCAGGATGCACATGTCAATCAGTCTGGTAGGAGAAATGGAGGGAAACTGACCATCCATAATGCTAGGTTAAATCCTGTTTTCACAGTGGGGAGAGACAATGGAGGGGTGTGGTATAAGTGGGTGCTCTAAACGGGGTCTATACTAATGGGGTACTCTATAAAGGGTCTATACTAGTAGGGGTTCTCTAAATGGTATCAGACTACTGTAGATTTGGTGGCTTTGGGACTGTTTAAGGGGCAAAAGCACAGCTGAGGTGCTCTCTGAGTAGTTAAGTACAATTTAAGAACTTCTCAGCTGGATCTCAGGCAGCTAATAAGGAAAAATGTATCTACTGAAGTTTTTGCGTCAATAACCACCAATGGTTATCCCCACTGCACGGTAGTGTGTAATGGTGCACGGAGGTGCTCTGTGTGTAAACAGATGAATACAGCAGAGCAGTGGCTAATCACCTAACTTTGTGGAGCTGTGTTAAAACAAGCGCAAATGCAGGGCTTATGTAGTAACAATGAGCAAACTGAATTAAACAATTTAACCAGTAAAAAAGCTAAAAAATGAGCCTTGTGCCAGCAACCTCCAATCAGATGAGACCTAACTGCACTCTCCTGCCACAAGGGTGCAGTGGGGGGCCTCTCTAACAAAAGATAGCCTGGTTTACTGCTCAATTTAACAAACAGAACCAGATTTAGCAAGTCTGAATCTAGTCTATGCTACAGCAGACAAAAAGTGCAACAAATCAGCAAGAACAACTTTAACAAATCAGCAATATAGCAAAACTACAGTTGAAAAGTGCAAAATACAGTACAAAATTGTACTTATGGTTAGCAGAATGTAACAGATTCCTTAGATTGCACAGATGAATACAGAAGAACAATGGCTGGTCACCTAACTCTGTGGAGCTGTGTTAAAATTGTGAGCAAACTGAATTAAAAAAATTAACCAATAAAAAAGTTCAGAACTAAGACCTTTGCCAGCAACCTTCAATCAGATGAGTCCTAACTGCAGTCTCCTGCCACAAGGGTGCAGGGGAATCCTCTCCAACAAAAGATAGCCTGGTTTAGTGCTCATTTTAACAAACAGAACCAGATTCAGCAGGTCTGAATCTAGTCATCTAGTCTATACTACAGCAGACAAAAAATGCAACAAATCAGCATGAGTAGTTGTAAAAAATCAGCAATATAGCAAAATACAGTATAAAATTATACTTACGGCTAGCAGAATCTTCTTTCTTTTTAATCATTGCATTGTTTCACCAAGTCTGATTAAGTACACATCTCAAATTCATGTTTTTGCACTTAATTTAAAAAACAAGTATTTGAGATGCAAAATGAGCCATATTTCAAGCAATAAGATAAAAATATACACCCATGTGCAATAGTTAGTACTTCATATAAGCGCTAATATCTGGATATCCTATTTTAAGTGGGCTTTTTATGATGAGGAAAATTAATTATTTTATGAAGTATAGAACTTTACAAAGGATTATAGTAAGATTTCTTTAACTTAGGTTGTGTTCCTACTTAGTTTATTCTTAGACTATATGGTTACAACTGGGTCCTTTTTGATGATAATACTGTATTCCGATTGAGGCTAATGCATGGTGGTACGGCGGTGGCATTGTTACCTCACAGCAAGAGGTTCTCCCGTTCGATTCTCGGCTTGGCTTGGGGAGCGCCTTCTGTGTGGAGTCTGCATGTCTTCCCCACAGTTGGGCAGCGTTCGAAAGACATGCGTGCGTAAATGGGCATGCCTTCATTGAAGGTTGGGCGTCGAGCTGGCACCTTGGCATTTCATAAAAATCAACTGCCAATCATTAGCAGACCGAAGTTCTGCTGTGGCGACCCCTTACCGGGAAAAGCCAAAGGACCAACAACAACTGCATTCCGATTGAATATTTGTAGTTAGTATATTATTTTATTTTGTGTTCTTTTACTTTCTGTATTCAAATAACAATCCCTGAGATTCAGAAAGGTTTAGCATGATGCTGAGTCCTTAACTTGGAAGGCTTCTGTATCATGGTAAGCCTTTTGAATTCAGATACTGCTCTACCATTCATGGGGGTTCCCCTCACAGAGGACTTAGTGCAGACAGTGATCTTGCACATGAAGTGGCATGATAATGTACCAGTCCAGGGAAGTGTTCACGTCGCGCAACCTCTTAGCACAAGAAATCTGGACAAAGCCAAAAATAATGAAGGGACAGAGGCCCAAAAATAGGAACAGATTTTAAATATTGTGAGAATAACAGGATTTGTGTTAGCACGTATTTTCTGAAAGATATGAAATCTGGAACTCAAATATGTCATTAGTGACTTCAATCCTCAGTGATTTTCCAGAAAAAAACACACATTTTATGAGGTACAGACAAAAAACATGGATCAAAAATCTGGAAATTCTGCAAAAATCTGGACACTTGAGACGTATAGGCATGGCTAATGCTAATTAGCCATGTGCTGTGAATTGTTATACTATCTATAACAAAGTTTGCAGATGACTGCAAACTGGGCGCCATAGTCGAAAACACATCTGACACAGATATCCTCCAGAAGGGCCTCACAGAAACGGATAATTGGTGCCAGAGCCATGGCCTGAAGTTAAACGCCAAAAAATGCATAGTCATACCCTTCGGGAAAAACAAGGTTACCCCTAGCTACCATATAGGTGACAATTCACTGAGCACAGAAAAAGTCATCAGGGATCTGGGGACCCAAGTTGACAGTAGTCTTTCGTTTGACACTCATGTTGCTAAAGTAGTTAGGAAAGCCTTCTATATCGCCCACCTGATCATGAAGGGATTCACATCTAGATCAAGGGAGGTCATCGTCCCCTGTACTCATCACTCATTAGACCTATGATTGAGTACAATGCCCGTTCGAATGTATCTGACCAGACACCTGATGCAGCTTGAAAGGCCCCAAAAGTTCCTCACCAAAAGGATAAAGGGTCTCAAAAATATGTCTTATGCTGCCCGACTGAAAGAACTCCAGCTTTATTCAGTCTCATACCGCTTGCTCAGAGGTGACCTGTGCCTGACATATAAGGCCATGTCAAACCCAGATTTGATGAATATGCTTCACCTCAAAAATCTAGATCCCTCAGAACCACAAGGGCGGGAGACTTAAACCTTGACACGGTTATAAATAGAACGTGCTGGAGGGACAGATTCATCACCCAGAGACTCCCTATGCTGTGGAACAAAATCCCGGTACATGTGAGGCAGAGCACCTCGCTGGCCTTGTTCAAGAGGAATCTTGACCAATGGATGGGAGATCGCAGATATACCCCAGGGATTACTTCAGTGTCACTGCTTGACAGAGGCACAGAAAAATGATAGGCATAGTTTTTATTCAAACTAAAGGGGTGGCGAAAGCCACATAACTATGGGCTAGGCTTATAAATGCCCTTGGGCAGATAGCCTAGTATGAACCTATGAACCTATGAACCTATGAGTAAAATTTTACTCTAGGAGGAAAAAATGGCTGTCATAAAAAAAACATGGTGGTCACCCTGTCATGCCTCTTGGAGAACTTGTGTAAGTAAGTTCAGCAAATATGTGGGTGAAGGGTATGTGTTGGTGTGTGTTCGTGCTGTGAACATGTGCACAAGTGCTTGTAATAGCATGAATGAGGCTGTATGAATGTGTGTGTGTGTGTGTGTGTGTGTGTGTGTGTGTGTGTGTGTGTGTGTGTGTGTGTGTCTGTGTGTGTGTGTGTGTGTGTGTGTGTGTGTGTGTGTGTGTGTGTGTGTGACTGCTTGGATGTTCACACTAGAGGTGTTAGGTATGGAATTGTGAGTCTAGATGTGCACGCGTGTGTGTGTGTGTGTGTGCGTGTGTGTGTGTGTGTGCGTGTGTGTGCGTGTGTGTGTGTGTGTGTGTGTGTGTGTGTGTGTGTGTGTGTATGTGTATTTAGGGAGGTGCCTTTGTTAATGTGAAGCATAGGCAGCTGAGCAGTGCACTAGTGCAATTAGGTCTGACAGTGCTAGTGTTCATTTCAAAGACATGGCAATGAGGTCTTTCTCACTGCAAGAGTACCTCTCTCTGAATCACCGTTTCTCACTATCATACTAATTACCAACCAGAATTGGGTAGTTAGTGCCAGTGGTGAGAATTTTAGTGAACACTATGAAAAAAATGTATTTTCAAAAGAACTGATTTAGGCGGACAGTATTGTTTTTTATTGGAGGTCGTGAGTGTATGTGTATTGGATGTGCCATATGTAAAGTTACATTTATTTAAATTGCTTTGACTGGGGAAATAGCATATTTTATGTCTTTTTTCTTAGCTTTTTTATCTTAAAATGTAGACTTTGGTTTGAGGTTGTTTTAGACTGGCCACAGGAGTTTCTGGACATGTCACTGCCCCTGTTTTGTGTATACAGTGCATAAAGTAACCTTTTTTAAACTTAGTAAATAGGAAATGTACTCCTTGACTTAGTTTATTTTATTTTTTGCATTAAGTTTTATTTTTAATTTAAAGTAAGTGTAACTGGATCTGTGGATTATTTTAAGTGAACAAGGGGATTTTTTTTTGGGGGGGGGTGGATCTCAGTTTCTCTGTTTTGTGTTTGCAGACCTTTACTTTTGATTTTAATGAGTATTGTAAACTTGATATGTCTATGGAAGAATTGGTTACCCTGATGACATTGTGAGACAATTTATAAACTTATAGAGGTGTTTTAATCTATAGCGATATCTATTTCAATAACCAGATAAGTGCTTTTATCATGCTCATATGCAAAGCCAAAGGTGTGTGTGTGTGATGTACATGGTGGAATTTAGACAGCAGGCACTCATAGTTTTCTCCAGTCTTAAAATTTCTGACTGACTTTGCCAAAAGGAAAATTAAAAAAAAAATAACTGGCGCATTTTCACGAGTGACTTTTTCTGATGCAAGTGATTACTACACAGACTCTAGTGTTGATAAACTGAAACCAAGACTTAGGTACTAGCAATCCCAAACAGAAACTTGGTGCTGGCACATTTATAAAACTAAACTCACAGTCTCTCACAAGAGATTTGTTCCAAATCTTTATACAGCACCTCTGCTACCATGAATTGAACTGACAAATAAGTCTATTTGACCTACGTCTTAGAGCTAATGTTCTTTGCCTCAGTTCAAGGATTAAATTCCAGGTACTCTGGACCTTCTCTTACAACCTTCTGATACTGTTCTTCATTCCTCACCTTGAATAGATGCATAGTCACACATGTAGCCATGTTCATACTTGTCCCAGACATTTGCCCTTAAAGGTACCACATCTTCAGGCAAGCTGAATTACATTGGGTTGCATTCAAGTAATATAAACAGGTAGTTTTTTTTTCAACGTTAACAGTAGGTATACTCCACAGCACATACATGAAATGCACATGGAATTTTGGAAGATTCAAATCCTAGTCTTCCAAGTTGATAGTTACATCTTACAAGTAAAATGCAGTGTATGGGTGCTGAGGTATCAGTAAATAGCATATCTACCATCAGAATGCAGCTGGAGCCCCATGAATGTCAAAAAGGAGGATGATGTATTGAAATAAACCATCAGCTGTTAAGAGGAAAGTTGTCGCTTTAGCCTTGTTGGTTAAAGGAATCTGCAAATACCTTTTTTTTAGATATATAGTGGTCAGAAACCTTGCCTTCCCTAACTTCTCTAATTCAAATAATTACCTTATTTACCCAGGCCATAGGGTAGCTATCAAATTATGAGATACTATTGAGTATCCAAAAGTCGTTACAAAATTGGATGGTACAGTCTGGTGTTTGGGACAAAGACTACTGGGCTTTTCCATTCAGTACTTGACTTTTCCAATTACACTTAATTTCATCATTTTCCGCATTTTCTCCTGGACTGATTGATGGTACTCAAGCACCTTACAGGGCTTCAAAATGCCTTTCTCTATATGATATTTAAATAAGCCTAATTTCATCATGTAGCTCTGAAAAATATCTTTTCTTAGCAAGAATTTCTATATTTCTTGCGTCAACAGGGTGTTATCTACAGTTAATTCTGACATGGAAGTTAGCCATTTCTCCTTGTCTTGGTTGCTAACATCTGTTGCAATATTTACATCATTAACCTCTATCTCCCTCAAAGATTTTAAGATGTTTATGTGGTGCATTTGTTCAGTTGTTGGGTGTATAATACTCCATAATGCTCTTAAAAAGTATAATTTCTTCCTCCTGTACATGGCTGTATTCAGTAACCCCCTATGGTGATTATCACACATCATTTTAAAGGGGTTAGACTCCGAAAATACCTAGGATATTTCTCATATAGTGAACATTAGGTCTGACAAAAGCTAATCCCATTTCTTCCTGTCTTTTCTAGGATTTTAACTTTCTATTAAACATGCTACAAGGCCATCAGTCTGTTTTTGATAGCTGGAGGACAGTATCTGCTTTACTTTAAAACACTGATATAAAATGGGTATACTGGTCAGTCTGAATGTATTTTGGTATACTTCCCTAGAAAACAGCACCATCGGTTCCTTTGCTAAGGCTCTAGAAACATAATCATTGCTGGGCCTCACCATGGGTCCAACAATGACCATTGCAATTCTTTCAAAAGGAATTTTAATTCTAGGCATTGGTATAAATGGATTCCTAAAATCTGGCTTAGGGGCTGCTTTTTTGGCCTTCTATACATCCTGCACAAAAATTTTCAGTTTCTTATAGGACACCTGACTTTGCCAGGACTGGTGCCTTGGTTTTATGTATGTCCTAGTGACCACCTAATACATTTCTGTCTGCCATTTTTGTTATTAAGTTACTCAGTAGTTGGGAAACAAACAGCTGATGTATACCTTCTTCACTTTTTAATGCTACACTATATATTGGTTCACGTCAGAGCTTAGATTAAGGGTAGGTGGTGAGGTCTTCTGCAGTGGGTTCTTCTCTTAGTACCTTGGATGTAGTTTGCCTGATCTAGCTCAAAGTTTCATCTGCCCATTTTGTCACCTCAAAGTTCAGTCAGCCCACTTAATGCTGGCTAGACTGAAATCCGCTTATTTTAGGTCTTCCATGAAGTATAGGGTTCTACCTCCTGCCCTGCCAAGGCCGATATCAATATCTCTATATCCCATTCCTTCATCCCCTCCTTCTGGAGTTTTTGAATCTGTCCATACAGGACATGTGTTTAAGGCCTAGGATCCTGTTTGTGAGGTACTTTTGTAGCCTTTCCAGCTGTTGCATATGTCTAATGAGGTACATGCCAAATGAAGCGTTATATTCTATGATTGGCCTAATGAGGGAAGAGTAGAGAGAGATGATGACCTCTTTCTTCCTGGATGTAAAACCCTTGGTAATGAGATGTTTCACATAGAAGGACTTTTTGACCACAGTGACAATGTGGTGGCCGAAGGAGTGGTTGCTATCAACCTGTGTCCCCAGATCTCTTATGATGCCTTCAGTGTTCAGTGGGCTCCCATCGATGTGGCAATTAGTGGGAACTGAGTTTTTCCCAAAGGGGATGACAGCACATTTTCTGGCATTAAGCTTAAGGTGCCATGGTTTCAACACCAGTCAATGGTCTCAGTGAGGCCTTTTTGTAGGATGTCTACATCACTTGGGGGGGGGGTTAATAATGTCTCTCAGCTTGCAGTCATCTGCGAACTTGGTCAGTCAGACAGATTCCCTCTGCGTTGGCCTGGACTTCTGAGAAGTAGATGCCAAACAGGAGAGGACCCAGGACTGATCCCTGTGGGACTCCACTCGTGACTGGTCGGCAGTCTGACTTGGAGTCCACTACTTTCATACTGTGGGTTCTATCTGTGAGCCAATTTGCAACCCACCTAGTGATGTAGGGGTTGATGCCTAGTTTGGTGAGTTTATCAATAATTCCTGAGTGGGAAATGATATCAAAGGCCTTGGCCAGATCAAGGTAGACTGTATGAACTGCCTTGCCCTCATCCACAGCTCTGGTGACTGACTCAAAGAAGTCAACCAGGTTGAGCAGGCATGACCTACCTTTCACAAAACCAAACTGCATGGGAACTAATGTTTGGAGATTCCCTATATCCTTGTTAATTAGGTCCATGATGATGCACTCCATAGCCTTACATATCACACTTATTAGGCTAATGGAGCAATAATTCCCAGTGTCTGTAGTCACTCCCCCTTTATGGAGAGGGATGACTGTAGCAGTGCACCATTCTGTAGGGACAAAGCATGAGGTGAAGCTGTGACGGAACAGGACACACAAATGTGGTGCCAGTTCACTTTGTAGTTCATGTAGAACACATCCAGGGATATTGTCAGGTCCCATGGAAGCTGTATTCCTGGCCTTGGACAATGCACCTTTAACCTAGGCTGCAGTAATGCTGGGTGCCTGGCATTCCTCCAGTATTGTGATTGGTCCTTTAGGGGGGAAGAGAGGTGTAAAGTTGGCAATGAATCTGTCGGCCAATATGTTGGCAATATCTGTTGGCTCAGTATAGGAGGCACCACTGTGCAGTAACTCAGAGCAAATCTGGGTATTTCTGTGGAGATTCTTGACATAACTACAGAAGGCTTTGTGGTTGTTTTTAGTGTCTGCCACAATTCTGCCTTAGTAGCTGGCTTTAGAGGTTTTAATGAGGGATCTCAACTTCTTACTGAGGCTAATAAGGGAGTTTTTCCAGTCTTGGGACTTCACCTTTTACTGCAACAATTTCTTCCTCCTGTTGTAGAGTTTATTAATGGCAGGGGACCACCAGATTGGCTTCCTTTTTTTGGAGGAGAGCATCCTGGTTCTGTTGGGTATGACTAGTTCCATGCATTTATGCACGTGTTCATACAGTGCATTGGTGTATAATTCAGAGTCATGCAACTATTTTGCATTGACATGGGTGCCGTGAAATTAGCCACCTCTGTTTTAGGAACCCAAAGTTGGAGAAGTCTTTCATGGTGGTTACCCTTGCGGGGGGTGTGGGTGAGATGTGAATTTCCATGGTGATTAGTTTTTGGTCAGATCTGACCAGGGAGGAATTAATTACTGGTGTAGAACAATGGCTGCCCATGTTAGTAATAACCAGGTCAAGGATGTTGCTTCCTCTAGTGGGGTTAAGAATGAACTGGTCCAGGGCATTGGAATCGATGAATTCCAGGAAGCATTGGGCCAGTGTATGGGTGCATGAGTAGTTTTCCCAGTTGATAGAGGGGTAGTTGAAGTCACCTAGTATGAGAGTGTTGGGTTAGACCCTAATAGTTTCCAGGGTGCTTAGGAATGAGGAGTGAGAGTCTAGGGACATGGTTGGGGACCTTACGATCTGAATCGCCGTCTTACCCAATCTTAGTTGTACCTGAAGTATCTCAGATGCATTATGCTGGGCTACTAGTCTGGAGGTGTGCATATCCTTTATGAATATGGAGACACCACTGCCTTTGGAGCTTCGGTCCATGTTCTGGGGCCAAAAGGTGTGGAATGAAATATAGCCTGGTAGCACAGGGGTGCTTTCTGCTGCTTTAAGTCAGGTCTCTATTACAGCACAAACGTCAATGTTTTCCACTTTGAGGAGTGCTTTGAGCAAGTGCATCTTGAGATTTAGACTTCTAGCATTGAGTAGCATGACCCTCAGATTGCATTTTTTATAGTTCTTGACAACTTAGTCCCTCTATGATAAAGACCTCTTTTCAGAGGAGACCTGAAGTGTAGTTCCATGCATTTATGTACGTGTTCATACAGTGCATTGGTGTATAATTCACAGTCAGGCAACTATTTTCCATTGACATCGGTGCCGTGAAATTAGCCACCTCTGTTTTAGGATCCCAAAGTTGGAGAAGTCTTTCATGGTGGTTACCTTTGCGGGGTGTGGGGGGGTGTGGGTGAGATGTGAATTTCCATGGTGATTAGTTTGTGGTCAGATCTGACTAGGAAGGAATTAATTATTGGTGTAGAACAATGGCTGCCCATTTTAGTAATAACCAGGTCAAGGATGTTGCTTCCTCTAGTGGGGTTAAGAATGAACTGGTCCAGGGCATTGGAACCAATGAATTCCAGGAAGCGTTGGATCAGTGTATTTGTGCATGAGTAGTTTTCCCAGTTGATGGAGGGTAGTTGAAGTCACCTAGTATGAGAGTGTTGGGTTAGACCCTAATAGTTTCCAGGGTGCTTAGGAATAAGGAGTGAGAGTCTAGGGACATGGCTGGAGACCTATAGCAGGCTACGACCTGAATCGCCGTCTTACCCAATGTTAGTTGTACCTGAAGTATCTCAGATGCATTATTGCTGGGCTACTAGTCTGGAGGTGTGCATATCCTTTATGAATATGGTGACACCACTGCCTTTGGAGCTTCGGTCAATGTTCTGGGGCCAAAAGGTGTGGAATGAGTTATAGCCTGGTAGCACAGGGGTGCTTTCTGCTGCTTTAAATCAGGTCTCTGTTACAGCACAAATGTCAATGTTTTCCACTTTGAGGAGTGCTTTGAGCAAGTGTATCTTGAGATTTAGACTTCTAGCATTAAGTAGCATGACCCTCAGATTGCATTTTTTTATAGTTGTTGACAGCTTAGTCCCTCTATGATAATGACCTCTTTTCAGTGGATACCTGAAGTGTAGTTATACTATTAGGGGACAGTTGGCCAGGTTATTGGAGAACTTTTCCTTCTCTTTTCTATAGGTGTTATGGAATTTTTTGTATCCACCAAAGCTGTCAACAGTATGACGCCCCTGCACTGGCGCAGTAATCAAGGAGCCTCAATCCTCACCACTGGCAACAGCTAGAAGATGTACACACTGGAAGGATGACAAGTGCACACACAATAAAGTACGATTTCCCTTAAAAGCACACAGAGATCACAGTAAGTCTGGGGCTAGTTTCTCCCTCTTCCTCCAGATCCTCAATAAGACTCCCCACTGGCACAGCTAAAGGGTTAAAATTTCAGCTGAGGGACCAAGCCAAGACCTCCAGCACTCTCTCTGTCCAACCAGTGCCTCGTGTCTCTGCTCAAGAAGCTGACACACACACACACTTTGAGATTTGGTTTCTATACAAACATACACACACACTCCTGGGGAAGGCTGGCACTAGCTACTGCCCAGACTATAAGGTAGTTTCCACTCCCACCAACCCCTTCTTCTCAGCTACTATAGGCCCTTACAAAGGGTGTCCAATTCTACTGTGTAATGTTACTATTATCCAAATGGTAGTTTTGACCAAGAGCATGGCTATTTAGTAGTGGCCTGCACAGTGCAACAAATACATATGCAAGTACTCTAAGAGCTTAAATATGTCTCACAAATATCAGCCAGAAAGATATGTTTAAATATATTTAATAATAAATAATAAAAGAACAAGACAATACTCAGTAACTCAACACAGTGACTTCAGAGTTCAAAATCACAGGAAATATTTTAAAACAACATTGCAGGACAGTCTCACATAAATACAGAAAACATCTAAACTCTTTCTTTCGGCTTTTCCCAGTTAGGGGTCCCCACAGCAGATCACTGGTCTGCTATTGATTGGCAGTGGATTTTTTTTTACTGTGTCGAGTTGCTAGCCCGGCGCCCAACCGTCAAAGATGGCACACACACTCAACACCTACCTGCATGTTTTTAAAGTTCAGTCGACTGCAGGGAAAATATGCAGACTCCGCACAGAAGACACTCCAGCCAAGAATCGAACCAGAGAACCTTTTGCTGTGAGGCAACAGCGCTAACTGCTGCACCACTGCTAATCTTTACGATATACCTATCTATATCTAAAAGAGATACTATGCCCTGAATCTTACTTACAGGCATACAAATGTAGATGATGAGTGGATGTTCTTGCTAGGTCCAAGACAAAATACAAAATGCAGTCTCTTTCTGAGAGAGTTCTTAAATTAACATCACATTTTATTGCTGGGTTAGCCTGGATGACATCACTTTATGTCCCCTGACTTCAGTTCCCTGGCTAAACAGAAACTTAACAGAATTTTAACATCTTTGTGTTAAAAATACATATCTCTCAGAACTATGCAGCTTCTAGGAAGTCATAAAGCAATAAAACACTTTTTACATTTTAAACCTAGTAACTATGTCTCTCCAAAACAACAGAAAAAATTTCTAGCTCTAGACATACTGTCTCCTTGCTGCACTGAAACTAACTATTATAGCACATCATAAAGCACTTACTTCACTATTCTGGGCTATGGCACTTCTAGCCATAGCCCATGAAATTCTCTTCTAGGTCACATGGGCATAAAACATACAAAGAGACAAGTTATGCACAACTTTTATTGGCCTGGGATTTCCAGAGATGTAATGGGGTATTGAGCAGTGCCAAAAGGTAGGCAAAGCAGAAGACAAAGTGAAAGCTCCTTTGATGCCTTTGCCTGTGACTTAGGAGCCATTTCAGAGGGTAGCTATGGATATTGTGGAACCTCTGAGTATCCCAAGTTCCACAGGGAAAAGATATATCCTAGTGGTAGTAGATTATGGTGGCTTACCACAGTTTAACTAAATGCAAGTGTGTCAAATGGTCAGACAGCTGAATCAGAAACCTGAAAAATGAAATATCGGCTGACCAAATGTCGAGCATCATAATTGCGGAAAGTCAAATTCGACATATTCAGCATCCACCACAAATGGTAAAATCCAGATATATGGCATAGACTTCCTTATCAGACAAGCAGGCATAGTTGTACGTAAGGCATGACAAGCAAGAAAACCGCCAGTAGAGACGTGTAGTCACTTCTGCATTTCTTTTTATACTGCTGCCGTGACACACAATATCCATAACCACACTACTACAGCAAGTGAATAATGATGCTCCCATTATCTGGCCTGGGATTTCCACAGATGTAACAGGATACTGCAGGACCTTTGAGCAGTGCCAAAAGGTAGGCTAAGCAGGAGACAAGGTGAAAGCTCCTTTGATGCCTTTGCCTGTGATTGAGGAGCCATTTCAGAGGGTATCTATGATATTGGGGGACCTCTGAGTACCCCAAGTTCCACAGGGAAAAAGTATCCTAGTGGTAGTAGAGTATGGTGGTTTACCACCATTTAACTGAATGCAAGTGTGTCGAATGGTCAGATAGCCGAATCAGAAACCTGAAAAATGAAATATCGGCTGAGCAAAATGTCGAACATCATAATTGTGGAAAGCTGAATTCGACATATTCGATGTCCACCACAAAACTGTAAAATCCAGATATATGGCATAGACTTTCTTGTCAGACAAGCAGGCATAGTTGTACGTAAGGCATGACAAGCAAGAAAACCACCAGTTGAGAAGTGTAGTCACTTCCGCATTTTTTTTTTTATACTGCTGCCGTAACACACAATATCCATAAACACTACTACTACAGTAAGTGAATAATGACACTCCCATTATCTTGTGCCTTGTGCATTGTTCCCAAACAAGTGTTTCCCCATTAAACCGTGAATTCTCATAACAAATCAGAATGAACACAGTTGGGCCACCAGTGTAATAAAGCAGCAAGATGTCGTTTCATCCCGCTTAGATAACAGCTTTTGAAACGCTTGCTCCTTGTCATGTAACCTGCGTCTCTTAGGGGATGAAGGTAGACATGACCGATGTCTGCTTTTAAGATCTTCCACGTGGTTTTGTTCTAGTTGGATGGCATGCAAGATGTCTAAGAGGTATACGTTTTTTTTACCCATAAGATTACATAGACGTCTATGCCATCCTTCTACTGCATTTTGTGTCCTGTGATAACCTAATGAGCTAGTGTCATGTTGACTCCAAAAAGGTATGTCAAACAAGGGTGGATGCCTTTCAAATGTTACTCCCTTCATATCATATCTCCGTGGTCTGCCAATCAAGTAATTCTATTTGAAGAAGGTACACAATGCCTGTCCACACTCTGGCATATTCTTCTCAATGTCCGCAAATGTTGCACCAATGTCAGATGGTGTTAGAAATACTATAGCTGGTATCTGCTTACACAGACTTGAGAATGTAATGCTACTGCCAAATTCTTTAACTAGATGTAGGCATTGTATCTGACGCTGCACGATCTGGCATAAATGAAACCAGCATCCCTTACACACACTTTCTGGCAGGTTTGCTTGTATAGCATTTATAGCACCCCTCTCAAAGTCAGACATAACCATATGTAGCTTCAGATCCAAACCATATCGGCCACATAAACATATGATGACACTCCAAAACTGGTTATAACATTCCTCACTTTTGCTGGGTAATATACCATAGACTACAGGTATTATTCTCCTGGTTTCACTGTAATTTAACGGACAGTGGATTGTGTACACCTGACGACACTCTCTCGTACTAATGGAGAAAGTACCATCCACAAGAATAAAATCACAAGAGTATAACACCCTTAGATCATCCTCAGTAGTTAACACTACTAACTGTAAACCATCGCTACCCGATAGGCTATGCTCAACTATGAACGATACATTTTTGATAGGCAACATTTCTGTGTGCAGATCTGATAGGGAACTCAAATCCTTAAACATTGCTGCCTTCTCCCTATATCTAACCCACCTTACACTTGCATGCAACGCTTTAATATTCGGTAATTCATTTACCACATCTGTGGAGATAGTCGCCAAAACCTCTGATACAATTTTACATGGGTCTTCTATGGATTGATGAGCACGTTTCTTTATTTTCTCACCTTACATACCACAGTTTGTAACAGATCCGGCCCATGAAAATAACCAGTACTTCTTTGTAATTTATGGCCATCAGAACTAGTTTCCGTCACACAACATCTCTTACATTTCTCCCTTTGTTTCTTTACACAACACCAATAGTGCTTTGACCCAACACATTTCTCAAGGTGATACTTACAGCCAATAACAAATAACATCTCCTTCCCTTTTTGACTTGTCTCAGTTTTATAACAACTTCCAATACTCCCTGGGGTGTACTGCACAGTATCTGCATTAGCCATCTGTGAACACAAGTATGTCATATAAATTACCCCATAGCGTACGTCCTGATTATACACTGACATTTTATACACTTGTACATTGCTGTTATGTCTTACTTACATGTGCATAGCCAGAGTGTGTTGTAAAGTTCTGTAGCCCTTACTTTTCATATATAACCCACAAAAACAACATCCGCATACATGCCGGCAGCTCGCATGATGCTTATATAGAGCGACTAGCAGTAATGTCGCATTTGACTCATTGAATGTACCAATACCGAATTCACCGGTTCATTCGGTTACTTGGGATTCACTCTTTTTCCAGTCGAGCATTTGATTTCTTGCTGCACTGCATTCGATACACCAGCATTCGGCATTTTGTCCGTCAATTAAATGGTGGTAAACCAATTATGGTACCAGATACCCTGAAGCAGTGGCCCTGTCCTCCACTGAGGCAGAAAAGGTGGTAAATGCTTTGTTAGAGATTTTCAGCAGGGTAGGTTTCCCAAAAGAAATACTGACTGACAGAGGTGCCAATTTCACGTCAGACCTGCTGGCTTGTCTGTGGAATACTGTGGGGTGAAGCACCTAAAGACCACCCCCTACCATCCGCAGACAAATGGTCTTGTTGAGAGGTTAAATTCTACACTCAAGATGATGCTACGGGCATTTGCAGACCAGTTTAAGAGGGAGTGGGACAAATATTTGCCCCATCTGTTGTTTGCTTACAGAGAGGTGCCCCAGGAATCCACATGTTTTTCACCCTTTGATTTGTTGTATGGGCATAGGGTGAGGAGACCTCTAGATTTGATTTGAGATGAGTGGGCGGGTGAGTGTGAATCCCTCATGGAGTCTGTTGTGGCATATGTCCTAAACCTCAGGACAAGGCTCAGGGAACTCATGGGCTTGGCCCAGGAGAACCAGGCAGAAGCCCAACAGCAGAAAAAGGTCTGGTATGACAGGAATGCTGGAGACAGAGACTATGCTGTAGGGCAGCAGGTAATGGTTCTTATTCCTGTCAGGCAACAAAGTCCAGGCAGCCTGGGAGGGACTGTACAAGGTGGTAAGGAAGGTCAGTGATGCCTCACCTGAAGGATGAATGGTCCTCCATTACAGGAGATTTAAGGTATTATACAGTGAATACTCTAGCTTTGCTGGGACTTTCTTGCAGGTTTTACTAACTGGTTTGTCTGTGCAACCTTTTTACATTACTGTTTGGATGGTATTTGAGATATTTTATAGTCATCCTAATGTTATGGACATCAGGTTCGTTTTTAAGCTCTGTGTTTCTAAACTATAGTTAAACAATTCACATATGCTGCTCAGACATGATCAGAAAAAGAGGAAAACATGGCATGTCTACAGCAAGTGGGGTTTGACTTTATTGGCCTGAATGCACCCATAAAGACTTAAAAAGTAAAAAGCCACAGGCATTCAGAAACCATGCAGCTGAAACACTGGTATGTCCTTTGCATACATCATCCATGGGCCACCTCTAAAGTATATCTAAGTTATCACACAGTGAAGACTCCAGTTCTGGGTATTTCTTGTTTTAACTAAATAGTCTGTCACCACCTTGTTATCCTTTGGTTTTAATTATTTGTTTACAGGGATCTTTAGCTGCCCTGATCTATTACCTGTTATAAAAGGAAAAGTGTAGCACCGCAAAATGTTTAATAACTTTGTATATTGTAATATACATAGCATTGCCACTGAGGCAGTGGCCAGTAATGAAGTGTACCTCTGGTCAAACTGTAGCTTTAAAAGCTGTTAGACACTGTGCGCGTGTGTGTGTGTGTGTGTGTGTGTGTGTGTGTGTGTGTGTGTGTGTGTGTGTGTGTGTGTGTGTGTGTGTGTGTGTGTGTCAGAATGAAGTATGCTACAGCTTCAATTATATCAAAATGCTACTAGCACTGTTTTGTGGTGCTTATCGTGCACTGCAGCAGGGAACTTGATCATAACAACTTTCAAAGATGCATAACAAGATTTGTTACATACTTTTCTTACATCAAAACAGTGTATAACAAGCTCACATTTTTATTGATTTCAGACTGTAATCAGCATGCTCCAGCCACTAGAAAGCTGTAGCACTGATTCTGTTATATCCTTAGACAAAACAATCTAACTGATGACTTGATCAATATCATATAAAATGTTGAATATAAATTGCTGATGTGAATTATTAAATAGGCAGCTCTAATCACACCTGAATATGCAAAGTAGCTATGTTTTGAATTCTTTTCACCCTATTCATGGTCTGTATGTTTGAACAATACCAGACTGCATTTCTCCATCTTCTGCAAATTGCAGCAGTGAAAAAAATTGTGACATTAAAATTTCAGTTAAGCAGGAACAACTTCCAGATATAGTGCATAATATTCTAGTTTTGCTCTACATACGTGCTGTGGCCCAAAAATAATCCCAAGAGACAGAATGGTATTCACCAGCTGTTTTCTTTTTTGCTTTACATTTAGCACCATCACACATAGGTTCATAGATTAGTACTAGGCTAACTGCCCCTGTGGGACATTTTTTAAGCCTAGCCAATTACCCCATGTGAGAATCGAGCCCTGTACCTTGTGTCTGTAAGGTGAACACCTTAACTATTATGCCAACCCCCTCCCCTACACTACAATAAAGCATACATTCCCCTGTTCATTTTTCAACAATATGAACAATTTAACATGAGGAAAAAATAAATCACATGGCGTCTTTATTTTCATTTGGAAACTTGTACTAAAACCATTATATTATGAAACAAACACATTTCACATATACAACTAGCAATAAATCAGCTGTCTGCCACCCTTAAGCACATCAGGCACCATTTCTCCTTCTTTAACAGCATTTTGCCTTAGCCTTATAACTGCTTCTAAACATGCTTTAATATTTTTCACGTCAGGATTATTTATTAATCAGTATTGGACATTATCAAGGCAAGAATTACCATATCTAAACCTCAACTTGTGTCTTTTCTTTGCTACTATACTCCCTACCCCTTCTCATAACTGCTTCATTCTACTCTCTAGACCCTCCTAAACTGTACTTTCCAACCCTCTATTTCTACCCCTCTATTTAATACTTCCTCTCTACCAAGTTCTTTTTCTTTTTCAATGCTTTAATGACATTTTGCTGATGAACTATTTTAAAATTGTAATTTATAATTTTTAGCCATTGTTTTTGCTGAAGTGTTAAGCTTTGTTAATATTCCATTATTGCGTGGATATTTGTTGCTTTTGTACTCGTATCCTCTGATTTGGCATGAATGTATGTACTTATGTAACCAAATTTCACATTGCTGCTTATTGTACACTTTGTTACTTGTTTCTTTTTCTGGAGCTTTTCTCCTTGGGTCTCCAGTGAAAATGGGCCGCTGGCCCAGCTGGACTAACCCGGTTAACAAAAAACAAATAAATAAATAAAAAAATGGATTGTTGTTTGTACCAGGCATTATGTTGTCACTCCACCTATTTTGCTAGTATCTAAACTGTCAAAATATTATTTATTTATCAAAGCTAATGTTACTTCTTTAGCATAACATGCAGTTCATTCTATCCAGATTTGCAGAAGCACGATCTAACAATAATGATGCATAGTAAAACTTATTGGTCTGTAGTAACCAGAATCAGTTGTGAGATCATGCCTATGAAGGAGGCATCGACAGCTGTTATCCATACCGCTGTATTTACACAGGATGCACAAATTATATACACTTGGTACAAGGTGAATCCAAAATTTTATCTACACATCCAAAGTACTCTACAAGACTACGATACTTTCTCCTTTGATAGCCAAAAAATACGACTGCCTTGTTTTCATTTGTCCAGGTACGAAAACTCCCATATCTCCCTTATCTTTACATTGTAGTAAAAAGAACTCAGCAGCTGGGCCACAAGAATTGAAGGAATAGTTTTTGAGCGGTATAATCTTCTTTTGGTTTATTTGTTTCAGAAACCTTTAGTTGAAGGTTTTGTCCCCAAAAATCCAAAAGGAGGCAACTGCTGTTCCAGTATATAAAAATCACCCTGCTTATACTACTGGTGATTATAGACCAATTAGTCTGACGTGTATTCTGGGATATGCTTCCAGAGGGCACTAAGTTTTTCCCCCACATTATTTATAGGCACCCAGTCTGCAGTACAAGTGCCATGGTTCAGTGGAGAACAGATCAATTACACCTCATCTTGAAGGATCTTTTGTGCTACCCTTCTATATATATATGATGAGCACTGAAACTACTTTAGCCACTGCAGTGAAAATATAAATGCATGATAACTACCTTCAAGAAAGTAACTGTGCAAGGCATTCAGGAATGGTTACTAGTAAAACATTTACAGTAGCTGACCTTAGAATATACACTTAAAGATCGGCATTACAATTACGCATGAAAGTAAGAGTACATGTAGGTATCCTGTAAAATTTTTGCAGAGTTATGGTGGTGGCATAAACATCCAAGTATAAATAACGGATACTGGACTGTATATGCAGCCATTCTGTTAGTATAAGTAAGTTATCATTTGCTTTCATGTTTTTGGTTAAGCTTTCCTTATTTCTTCGTGTTTGGACATATCAGGCAAATTGTTAGTTGCAGTTCCTACAGATATAGAAGGTTTATAAATGCCAGTTCATGGAAGCTCTGTTAATGACCGATGCAAAAAAGATCTGTTTTGGCAGTATGGCTCTTATCTAGGCAGTTTGTGACACCAGACTGACTCATTCCTCAGGCTGTTAATTGCAGAGTGTTGAATGAACTGGGAACCATTTCCTGGAAAGTTAAAAATAAAAGTGCAGTAAGCCATTTTCCTTTATGCAGGCTTTACAGGATATGCAACTAGTGTGCAGCCAATTGTTGATGACTGACAATTAATATCCTTAGGGAAATATTATAGCTTGCTGTCTAAGAAGAAAGAAGCAAGTTACATGAGACTCTGACACTCATCTGTTAAATGCTTTATTGAGAAAGGCCCCGAGTGGCACCATTAACAACAATGAATAACAACAAAATCATAAATAAAGGTCTAAAACATTCTACCTTAAACTGGACGAAATTCGTTTCTTGTTTTAAAGGTAATAAAAATTAATGTATACCTTAAACTGGATAAGATTAATTTGCATACATTAAAGACACTAACAATATGCTTAATAGTGCTGCTTGCTGGCCTCATATTTTTTTTCTTAACTGTCTGCCATACATCAGCAAAAATGTGCAATTACTACAAAGTCAATATTCTCTTTAGCTTTAACTATGGCTGGATACTGATTAATATCTAGTGCTATACTTATACAGTTTAGCTAAGGCCTTCTTTTAGTCTCCGTGTGCTTTCCCATAGCTGTATTTTACTGTTCAATAACTGTTTCACCCTTTTGATAAATGCGTAATGCAATGAGCATTGCTAATGGTTACTACAAACACCCATTTTCAGCTCAGGTATGTCATGTTATATGTGCAGCTCACAGTACAGTTTATACTTTCTACATAAATCTGATTCCTTCTTGTTATAATGAGTGCATGAGTATCTGATTCCTTCTTGTTATAATGAGTGCATGAGTATGTTGCTTCTGAGTCAGAGTTACCCTAACTCAGTGGGTACTATGTGGATATAATGTGCACACCTGCAGTATAGTCTGCCAGGTACTAGGTAGCAGTGGGATTCAGATCACATAGCAGTGGGATTCACATCACACAGTAGTGTAATTCAGTTCACATAACAGCGGGATTCAGGTCACACTGCAGTGGGATTCAGTTCACATAGCAGTGTGATTCAGATCACATAGCAGTGGGA